>NC_133933.1:33803028-33808028 GCF_031877795.1 Strix aluco
ATAGTTAGGCTGATTAGGGATAAACTTTTAGCCTTTGTTCTGAACTTCCTTGCTTAGTGGATTTAATTCAGGTCTTAAATCTCACTTGAATATAGTTTATTTAATACAGCAATTTTGAACCTCACTTGTTTTATAAGTAATGTTCAACTATTTATTGCCTGAATTAGTTTGTCTATGAACTCTGACCAACTCCTGATAATATTTGACATACTGTTCCATACCTGTGATAGTATTTGGCCTTAAGATTTCTTTTTGTAGTTATTAAATGTTTAGTCTTTAGCATTATCATTTGCTCTAAGGAATATAGTTAAGTAAGAACTGTCTATTTTAAAAATGCTTTCATGCACTTTGCTCACTTTATCCATTTTTTATTTGCAGTTGAAAAATGAAGACAAAGATACATATGAGGAAAACCTCCATTACCCTTTTCTTCTCGTTTTAACCAAACACAGATAGAAGATGACACTTCTTTTGTTTGTTTTAAGGTGGACTACTGAAAATTAATCCATGTATGTGGATGGTCAGGGGGTGGGAAGGGTTCAATTCCCCCCTTTTGTTCCTGAGCCATCATTAGAGAAATATTTCTAATCTAAATGCTGAGGAAGATATCATGGCTTGTTTCACAGAGTGTAAACATTGAGGCATCTTTTTTGTATCCTTTTAGAACGTATTTTTTCAATTATATTCCAGCCTAAAACCAGTCAGACTTCACATGTATGCATTAACAAAGGTGTAAAGCTGGCTTCCTTTGCTTTTGCACCTTTAAACTTGCATGTACTTTGTTAGTCTCTTTAAATGTTATTTTTGGGGTATATTTGAAAATATGTGAATAGTATACTTTGTGGGCTTATGTAACGGGTTGTAAAGTAGTAAAGGCATTCACATTTAATTAGTAAGGAAATAGTTGTCTTAAGATCTTTCAAAAGTGCACCTATTGAATGCTTGGATTTTTTTGCCTTTTTTTTTTTTTTTTTTTTTTAATTCTACTGTGGATTTTTCTATCCATGATTGAAATGTCCTCATTTGCTTCAATGTTGAAGGCTTTATATATGTGTGTGTGTGTATGTATGTTCTTTTCCAGCAGGACTTTTCCTCCTGTAGATGTATAAGAAATTATACATCAGACAAAAGCCTCATAAACTGACCATTTGTCCTTTGGACACAATAGCCTGCCCAGCCCCTCTGCTCCTCCTCTCCAATTATGTGTGATTAGTCTCAGTGTGTTGTGTCAAGAAGGGGGAGTGTGCTGAGTGCTTATTATCTGTTTAGGTACAAGAAGAGCACATTTAGGTTCTGACTATGAATGGAAAGTGAGCCTTTATCAGGGCTAAAATCTAAATGCTACTATCCTAGATATCGCTTTTAAAAAAATACATCCTTTTCTGATAGATTCCAAGAAATGCTATAACAACTGAAGGATTTTGTAGTGTAATCAAACTATCTCCCTTGAATTACTTTATATTGCAATATATTGTGGCCCAAGTATTTGATAAACATTTAATGTGACTTTTCCTGTACTGGAAAAGACAAAAACCCTACAAAGAAGCAAGAGCAATTTCTTATTTTCTTAACAGTTTAATAGACCATTTTAATGATTTCTCAGAAAAACAACCTGGATGATTAAAGAAGGCTGTACAGCCTCTTAAACCACAACAGTTTTAAAATGATGAAATAGAGAGAGCGAGGCAGAGACCATGACAGAGAGAGGGAGGTACTAGATGCAAGGAGGTGTAGACAATCATCCTGAAATACATTAATTAAAAGAACTGCAGTTCGGCAATAAGCTTTCTTCCATATTTAACAAATTTGGTAGCATGTAAACCACGAGCTCATGAGAGTCCCTTTCTCTTCGCTCTTCTTCTCAAACAAATTTCTTCACTACCGGTTTGCATGTCCTTGTATTCAATACTTTTTATGCTCCATTAGAGCACCTAGATGGATCTCAGAAGGCATAGGTCAAGTCGCAGTTAGATCATACATTTCTGTCTCACAAAAACTTGAATTGCAATGCCAAGTGATGGGCTAACATCACAATAACAGCAATTTATTCCTCTTTTGATAAAAAGCAGGCTATTCTCAGTGTTAGATAAAGACCAGGGGCAATGCAAACCAACCATTTATCCTAGAACTGAGTAGTATGTCTCCCCTATAGCTGGTATGAGTTTCATATTCAAACTCTTGTTGGAAGATACTTGTCTAGTAAGAAATCAAAAGCATTTAGGAGTAATTTAAAATTGCTGTGGATGTGGCTTTAGTTTAATTAGTTTTGTTTTGTTTGTCCCACACAGCAGTGCCTTTATTTTCTCTAAAAACATGTACAAGAAAATCTTTATAATCAACAAAGGAGTGTGAAAAATAGTGAAATATTAAAATTTGTGAACCTTTTCTTTTTGAGAGGGCTTGAATGTCTGCTGTACAATAATCTAATAAAGATTGTTAATTGCCAAAAATAGAACCAGTGTCACTGAAAATTGTGTTTTCAGCTTTAAGAAGAAAACAGTTTTACTCAAATTAGTAGCTGATAATTGCTTTTTATTTCTTTAGTGTCTGTCGTTTTGAGTTGAAGGCTTTGCACAGGTGCTGCCATTCCTAAAGTGTGTAATTGATGGCTTGTTTACCAAAGATGCATTTAGGCTTCATCCTGCAAACTCACATTGGAGCTCCACAGGCAGTAAAGTTACTCATCTACATAAGTGCTTGCAGGTTTGATCTGTGTAGATATTTTTAGAGGTACATAAGCAAGCTCTCTTCTTGATTTTTTTTGTTTTAAAATGGGTATTGAAAAGTCACAGATGTAGGATTTACTGTTCTTTTTTAGAGGAATCTCTGAGTCCTTCGCATTAGTAGGGACTTGAGGAATTGTTTCTGAGCTCTTACATTTTAATAAAAATGCAGTGTTTATCAATACATCAAATATCTTTGCTAAGAAAAAGTTAGGCAGCTTATCAAATCATGCTTATAAAATATATCAGAGCCTTTCATGTGTTGTGCTTTAACTAGTCTCTGATACTTGGTATATTTTTAATGTGTTCTGTAACAGAATATTGAGCTTAATTACTTTGTGTTTGCAAAGCACTTTGAAGATGAATGACACCATGGAAGAGCTGTGCTGTCTTCACCGAGAATGGCAGTTAGGCTGATGCAAGTTTTCCTTCACGTATGTTGGTAGTTTTTAGAGCAACATTGTGTCTTCCTCCTTTCTCAGAGGAAAATGGCAGAGAGAAATGATCTTCTTATGGACATCCATTCCCCTGGGCGCAGCCCTAATGCAGCTGATGCCACTGGCAGGGAGTTGTGATCTTCAGAATATAAAAGACCAAGAAAAAAATATTCCATTTCCTGCTGTGAGAGCTGGCAAAGGCTTTCTTAAAAATTACAAACCAGTCCTATCTGATAGCATTCTGGGACAATGGGCCAAATCTTTGCATTTGGGAAATAAGTTTGATTGAAATGAAAAATGTCTTAAGAATGTGAGGTGAGGCAGGAGAACTTACTACCGCAGGTACCAGTCCAGCTGCAAAACCCTTATTAGACAAGTCATTCACATTTTGCCTGTGGCTTAATGGCTACATGTTTGTGTGAGGAGGGAAGCAGGATTAAAATTGTTCCCCCCATGAAAAGCATCCTTACATCTTGAGCCTGGCTGCATACGGTTTATCAAGTGTTACATCTCCATTACAACTCTCCTTCGCTGTTCCCTGAACAAAAGAGGATGCAGTGGGTGGAGCTTTTGATCCACCTCTTGATATGGCAGGTGGCACAGCTGATATGGCAGGGGGAAGAGGGAAAAGGCAGCAACACATTGCAAGTCAAACAGAGGCACGTTTTATTACCGTCTTTCACCAACTCTCCCTAATGCAAGAGGGGAATAACTAGGTCCCTGTCTTTTCACAGAGCAAATTATAAATACATAGTTTAGCCTGGATTTCTTTGTGCGTGGTTTTCTTCTTTAAATCAGTGAATGAACAGTGATGTCAAACTGTGAGTTCCTGTAACTCTTGTGAAATGTTTTGAGATGCTGGTGGAAGGTACTAGGACAGCATGCACCGGCGGTTGTATCTAAAACATTTTCTGTGCAGTGTTGCCATCCCATGTTGTTTCCTCAGAAAGAGACAATTTTGTTGCTCTCTATCTTTTTATTTCACTTTTTAGATTCTCCTGAGTCTGATTAAGGTAGTTTGTCATGCCTTCGCTGTCACAAATCAGCAGCCTAACGTTGGTTGTAAGCACACCAGCATCCTTTGAAAAATGGTCTTAAAAGCTGATTTTCTGTATTATTCTCATCCACACTGCAACAGCACTTACTTAACCCAGCCAAAATGAGGGCACCCTGATGCGAAACCCTATAAAGCTAAAAGAAAGTCAATACATGACTTAGTGAATTTGCAGATGAATGTTTAAGTAAAGGGGGGAACCCCCCCAAATCATGCCTATTCCCCGTACAAGGGAACCTGAAACACAGACAGTATTGCTGTCTCGTTTGCCTATAGCCATTTAGAAAGCAGCCTTTCAGGAGAAATACATTTAGAAATACACTCTAGAACTCGGCCCAGATTTTGTGAAACTTAAGTGCAGCATCTCCTTTTCAAGATCTGTCTTCCTCTCTGACCTGTGGCCTCTGTTCAAACAGCTGAATGTAACAAACCTAACTTTTCTTTCCCATTTTTAAAGGGTTTAAGCCTATTAAGGCTCCTTGCTTAGTCAGCAGCTGGCTTGCTGCCAAAAAGCCCGGCATATTGTTGTGGCTGGGTAAAAGCTGGATATTTTCCATCTCTGTCCAACAGCGGCATTGGATCTCCATTGTCTTCGTATGTGTAAAGTGTGTGGAAAGTAGAGGGAAGATGCACGGAGCAGTAGTCCAGATGGCATTCCACAGCCTGAGAAGAAACATCTTGACCCTCGAATCTGGGTTAAACTCAACAGATGCCAAGCCCCCAAAAACAAAGAGCTGTTGTGACTGACGACAGCGAAGGAGCGATAGGCCTTCAGTAACAGAAAGT